>NC_064811.1:104623063-104637844 GCF_023721935.1 Panthera uncia
AAAAAAAAAAAAAAAAAAAAAAAGCACAATATTAAAAGAGAATCAGGGGTCCCTGGGTGGCTCAGTAGGTTAAGTGTCCAAGTCTTGGTTTTGGCTCAGGTCATGATCTCAGAGTTTCATGAGTTCAAGCCCCATTTCGGGCTCTGCACTGACATCACGGAGCCTACTTGGGCTTCTGTCTCCCTCTCTCTGCTCTTCCCCTGCTGGCTAACTCTCTCTCTCAAAAATAAATAAATAAACATTTTTTTAAAAACTAAAAAAAATAAATAAAAGAGTGAAACTGAAGTATAATTAAAAATCCAAAATCCATTTAATTTTATCACATGCCTACTGGGAGAATAAAAATGATGAATCCAAGTCACAAAAGCAAGAAAATGTCCAGTATTATTCAAGAGTGAGAAACCAAACAGATAAGAACCTTCTAGATATTGAAGGAGACAATTTACTTTGAGGTAGGAATGATTCATCTGACCTCATCACACTATAGTTTAAATGATATTCCATAATTATTCTTTTGTTACATACTAACATCTCAATAAAATACATTGAGAAATAGAAAGAATTTATACATTTACCTGGCTTAGAGCTTTAAAAATCATAACCTTTTCACTCATATTTTCAGTAATTTCTTAGTTGACTGAATACCTCTCAGAGGACAACATTTTTTAATGTTTTGTAAGTTGGTGAGGAAGGAGTGTCTGGCTGTTAACCACATAAACCATCAACACCAGGTTGTCAGGATCAAGAAAATGCAGTCCACCCATAATAACCTGATAATGACTCATAGCATTTCAGCCCAACCAGATCCCAATATTCCATCTGGACCAGCCATATGAATGTAAGTACGTATATTCACAGATCTGGCCCAACATCTTAAGTAAGCTAAAGAATCCAAAGTCAAATGTGATGTACATTTTCTCCCTAATTTATAGCCTCCTTATATATGAGGGCAAAAAGAAAGGTGGAAGCAAGTGGTTGGGTTGAATTGGTTTAGTGAGTGTGAAGGTGGCCTCTTGCAGAGCAGGGGGTCAGCCAGTAGTCTGGAATCCATGCTTTAACTGTAATGCAGCCTTTTCACTGTGCCTCAGGGGTCATTTTATAGGTGTTCTATAAACATTTTATAGCTATTCTCTGGCTGTTTCTTTTTTTATAACTGTCCATCTTATCCCTCCTGGAGATGCTGACCCAGCAGGGGGTGAAGTAATGGCCAGTTATGGAGATCAGAATGGATTGCTTTCTTCACCCACTCACATTTCACCTACTATTTAATGACCACCCAGCTATTCCCAGCACAGCAAAGAGAAGTCAGCAGGAGTAGCTCTGAAAGGACAAACTAAAGGAGGTTTAGAATGAAGGTCTCCCCACTGCCTCTCTGTGAATGAATGGCCCACCCTACTGTGCTTCCTTCAATACACATAGGGTTGTACTTAATCTAGAAAAAAAAAATTCAAAGGAATCTGATATAGAAAGAACCAGGATAAGGTACAAAACACTGGGTAGGCTCCCTCCCTTGTCATGAGAGATAAGTAAAATTCTTTGCATAGTGTTCACATAACAGGAAAATAATCAGTGCCCAAACTACAACTTTCAAGATTATGTGTCTAATCAATCTGTATTATGAAGGGAAAGATAATATTTAAACCCATGACTTTTCTTTTTTTTAATTTTTTTTTTTAACGTTTTTATTTTTGAGACAGAGAGAGACAGAGCATGAATGGGGGAGGGGCAGAGAGAGAGGGAGACACAGAATCGGAAGCAGGCTCCAGGCTCTGAGCCATCAGCCCAGAGCCCGACACGGGGCTCGAACTCACAGACCGTGAGATCGTGACCTGAGCTGAAGTCGGACGCTTAACCGACTGAGCCACCCAGGCGCCCCAACCCATGACTTTTCTTAAAATATCAGAGACTTTTTACTTCTTTCAAATCTAGCCCTGATGTCTTTTAAATTTCACTACAAATTCAGGATTTACTATGGATTAAAACACACAACACAAAGCAATATTTTGGTTATTGTGATGATTAGTCTTTTTTGCGCATTTTTTATGTTTATTAATTTTTTGTTAACTTACATCCAAGTTAGTTGACAAATAGTGCAATAACAATTCAAGAGTGGAATCCAGTGATCTATCACCTACATATAACACACAGTGCTCATCCCAACAAGTGTTTCCTTAATGCCCCTTGCCCAAATAGCCCATCTCCCCTCCCACAACCCCTCCAGCAGCCCTATTTGTTTTCTGTATTTAAGTCTATTATGGTTTGTCCCCATCTCTGTATTTATATTATTTTTGCTTCCCTTCCCTTATATTCATCTGTTTTGTATCCACATATTCCACATATGTATTCCACATATGAGTGAAGTCATATGACATTTCTCTTTCTCTAATTTTGCTTAGCATAGTACACTCTAGTTCCATCTATTTTGTTGCAAATGGAAAGATTTCACTCTTTTTGATTGCCAAGTCATACTGCATTGTGTGTGTGTGTGTGTATATATATATATATATACATACATACATACATATATATATATATATATATATATGTATGTATGTATATATATATATATACACTACTTCTTTATCCATTCATCAGTTGATGGACATTTGGGCTTTTCCATACATTGGCTGTTATCGATAGTGCTGCTATGAACATCGGGGTGCATGTGCCCCTTTGAAACAGCACTCCTGTATCCTTTGGATAAATACCTGGTAGTGCAATTGCTGGGTCATAGAGTAGTTCTATTGTTAATTTTTGAAGAACCTCCATACAGTTCCAGAGTCTCTGCACCAGTTTGCATTCCCACCAATAGTGCAAAAGGGTTTATCTTTCTCTGCATCTTGCCAACATCTGTTGTTGCCAGAGTTGTTAATTTTAGCCATTCGGACAGGTTGTGAGGTGGTATCTCATTGTGGTTTTGATTTGTATTTCCCTGATGATGAGTGATGTTGACTATTTTTTCATGTGTCTGTTAGCCATCTGGATGTCTTCTTCGGAAAATTGTCTAATCATGTCTTTTGCCCATTTCTTCACTGGATTATTTGTTTTTGGGGTGTTGAATTTGATAAGTTCTTAAAGATTTTGGATACGCACCCTTTAACTGATATGTCATTTGCAAATATCTTTTCCCATTCCATCGGTTGCCTTTTAGTTTTGTTGATTATTTCCTTTGCCGTGCAGAAGGTTTTTATCTTGATGAGGTCCCAATAGTTGATTTTTGCTTTTATGTCCCCTGCTTCTGGAGCCATGTCAAGTAAGAACTTAGTGTGGCCAAGGTCAAAGATGTTTCTGGCTGCTTTCTCTTACAGGATTTTGATGGCTTCTTGTTTTACATTTAGGTCTTTCATCCATTTTGATTTTATTTTTCTGTATAGTATAAGAAATCGGTCCAGGCTCATTCTTCTGCATGACACTATCCAGTTTTGCCAACACCATTTACTGAAGAGACTGTCTTTATTCCACTGGATATTCTTATCTGCTTTGTCAAAAATTAATTGGGCCATATGTTTGTGGGCCCATTTTTGGGTTCTCTATTCTGTTCCATTGATCTATGTGTCTGTTATTGTGCCAGTACCACACTTGATGTGCCAGTCTTGATGATTACAGCTTTGTAATACAGCTTTAAGTCTGGAACTGTGATGCCTCCAGTTTTGGTTTTCTTTTTCAGGATTGCTTGGCTATTTGGGATCTTTTTGGTTTCATACAAATTTTAGGATAGTTTGTTCTAGCTCTGTGAAGAACGTTGGTGTTATTTTGATAGGGATTGTATTGAATATGTAGATTGCTTTGGGTAGTGTTGACATTTTAACAATATTTGTTCTTCCGATCCATGAACATGGAAAGCTTTTCCATTTTTTTGTGTGTGTGTTTGTCTTCTTCAATTTCTTTCATAAGCTGTCCATAGTTTTCAGTGTATAGATTGCTCATCTCTTTGGTTAGGTTCATTCCTAGGTATTTTATGGTTTTTGGTGCAATTGTAAATGGGATCAATGCCTTGATTTCTCTTTCTGTTGCTTCATTATTTGTGTATATAAATGTAACCAATTTCTGTGCATCAATTTTATATCCTGAAATTTAGCTGAATTCATGGATCAGTTCTAGCAGTTTTTTTGGTGGAATCTTTGGGTTTTCCACATAGTGGGGTGTTGAAGTACCCTACTATTATGGTATTATTATCAGTGAATTTATCTTTGTGATTAATTGATTTATATATTTGCGTGCTTTCACATTTGGAGCATAAATGTTTACAATTGTTAGGTCTTCTTGGTGGATAGACCCTTAATTATGATATAATGCCCTTCTTCATCTCTTGTTACAGTCTTTATTTTAAAATCTAGTTTTTCTGATGTAAGTGTGGCTACTCCAGTTTTCTTTTGGCGACCATTAGCATGATAGATGGTTCTCCATTCCCTTACTTTTAATCTGAACTTGTCTTTAGGTTTAAAATGGATCTCTTGTAAACATACAGATGGGTCTTGTTTTATTATCCATTCTGATACACTATGTCTTTTGATTGGAGCATTTAGTCCATTGACATTTAAAGTGAGTACTATAAGATATTAATTTAATGCCATTGTGTTGCTTGGAGAGTTCTGTTTCTGGTGATGTTCTCTGGTCCTTTCTAGTCTTTGTTGCTTTTGGTCCTTTTGGTTTTACTTCAATTTTCTCCCCTCAGAAAGTCCCCCTTAAAATTTCTTGCAGGGCTGGTTTAGGGGTCATGAACTTCTTTAGTTTTTGTTTGTCTGGTAAAATCTTTATCTCTGCTTCTAGTTTGAATGACAGCTTTGCTGGATAAAGAATTCTTGGCTGCATATTTTTCCAATTCAACCTGTTGAATATATCCTGCCACTACTTTCTCGCCAGCCAAGTTTCTGTGGATAGGTCAGCTGCAAATGTGATCTGTCTTCCCTTATAGGTTAAGAACTTTTTTTTTCCCCTTGTTGCTTTCAGAAATCTTTCCTTGTCTGTATATTTTGTGAATTTGACTATGATATGCCTTGTTGATGGTCTGCTTTTGTTGAATCTATTGGGAATTCTCTGTGCTTCTTAGATTTTAATGTAAGTATCTTTCTCCAGATTAGGAAAGTTTTCTGCTACAATTTGCTCACATAAAACATCTACCCCTTTTTCTCTCTCTTCATCTTCTGGGACTCCTATAATTCAGATGTTATTTCCTTTTAATAAGTCACTGAGTTCTCTAATTCTGGTATCATGCTTTTTTTTCTGCTTCATTATTCTCCATAATTTTGTAGTCTATATTGCTGATTCTCTGCTCTGCTTCATCCATCCTTGCCACCATGGCATCCATTCGAGATTGTATCTTGGTTATAGCATTTTCAATTTTATCCTGACTAGGTTTTACTTCTTTTATCTCTGCAGAAAAGGATTCTATGCTTTTTTCAACCCCAACTAGTATTCTTATTATCGTGGTTCTAAATTCCAGTTCAGACATCTTGCTTGTATCTGTGTTGATTAAGCCACTGGCCGTCATTTCTTCCTGTTCTATCTTTTGAGGTGAATTCCTTCATTTTGTCATTATGGAGGAACAAAAAGAATTCTAAAATAAAATAATTAAAAGTTTTAAAAAACACAAAAAGTCAAATAAAGGAAGCTAGATCCTAGGTGTGTTTTGGTCTGGTTGTTGAAAGAAGCTTGATAGAATAGAGAAAAGGGGGAAAGAAAAGAAAAAAGCGGGGGTGAAAGTAAGAAAGTGTTTAAAATTTTTTTTAAAATTATATAATGCAACAGAATAAAATGAAATGAAGAAAGTGAAATAGAATAAAAAGGTTTACAAAAAAACACAATGAAAATAATTTTTAAAAATTTTTAATAAAAAATAACAGGTGGACACCTGGGTGGCTCAGTTGGTTGAGCATCCGACTTTGGCTCAGGTCATTACCTTGCAGTTTGTGAGTTTGAGCCCCAGGTTGGGTTCTGTGCTGACAGCTTGGAGCCTGGAGCTCGGAGCTCTGAGCCTGTTTCAGATTTTGTGTCTCCCTCTCTCTCTGTTCCTTTCCCACTCACACTCTGTCTCTCTCTCTCTTCTCAAAAATAAAGACTAAAAAAAATTTAAAAACAGAAAAATATTTTTTTTCTTTCTCTATCCATGAAAATGAAAAGAAGGCTGAAAAAAAAAACAATTTAAACAAAGACAGACGCAAAAAAAAAAAAAAATAGATGAACCAGCAAACAGAATGAAACACAAATGAAATTACATCCAGTTTCCCCTAGAACTGAAACTATGAGACACTCTAGAGTCTGTACACTAAGGAGGCAGAGTGACTTGTTCTGGTCTTCTGGGGGGATGTACTTGGAAGGCACAGTTGGGTGAGGCTTGGTGTAATGGCTCCACTCTCCAATAGGTGGTGCTGCTTATCTTACTGGGGTAGATGGGTGTGGCACGCATACACGTGTGTATGAGCATGTGCAGGGGCAGTAGAAATGGCTTTACCCAGCTTCTTAGTCTCTGGCACAGGAACTTTGCACTCTCATGGACCAGGAATCAAACACCTCTCCTTTGTTTCAGGCTTCTGTCCACTCCCTGCTCCTACCCTGTCCATATCCAAACCATCAGCTTGCCAGGGGGCACCACCCTCCCAAGTTTTATCTCAGATGGGGTTTGTTTCCAAACCCTTCACTTCAAAGAATCCTATGGGCTTGAACCCACTCAGATCCTCTGAGAGAGGGTCTCACTGAGCAATGGCCATGTGCTGGCTTGCCCCAGAAAACGTTCATGCGATCCACTGCAGCCAAGGTTCAGAGATTGTGTCCGGGTGCCAGCTTGCCCCAGAATACATTCATGTGGTTGCACAGTGTCAGTGGTTCAGCGATTATGGCATATCACAACAAACAGCCCGTGCCAGGTTTCACCACACTCTGTTGCCTTTTTCCCAATACCAGCAAATGTGGCTGCTCTCTGGAGTCCTCTGGAACGTTTGCCTGGGTGGGGAAGACATATGGCCTCTACCAAATGCCATCCAAGCAGAGGAACCACATCTCCCTGTGTGGCCTATGGACCCCTCAGACCTTGCTGCCAGCTCCTGGGGATTTGTTCCTCACCAGGGCACTACCAGGTATTGAGCACTGGAATTTCCAACTCTGTGCTCCACTATAGAATCCTAACGGTTTTAAAACCCTCTCCTTTTTCCTCTCAATGGTTTTGGGGAAGAGATTTCTTGTTCAGTCCCTTGTGAGTGTTTCTACTCTTTCCAGCTATTTTCAGGGGAAGTGCTTTTACTGCATGATCCCAGTGTCCTGCATTCTCCCCCTTTCATTTTCTCTGTCCTCAATCCACAAAAACAGCTCCCTACCCTCCATGGATTTTTCTTCCCCAGTTCTCCTCTCTGTACCGTACCTGCAGAGTTCTGTTGCTCAGGTTATACAGATTGTTGTGTTGATCCTCAGATCAATTTCCTAGGTGTGCAGAATGGTTTGGTGCTGATCTAGCTGCTTTTCAGGACGAGACAAACTGAGAACTTCTATGCTGCTCCGCCATTTTGGCTGTGATGATTAGTCTTATGCATCAACTTGAGTATAGTATCAAGTAATTTAATCATACATTCATCCAGGTGTTGCTGTGAAGGAATTTTGTAGAAATGTTTAACATCTACAGTCAAGTGATAGTATGTAAAAGGTGTTACCCTTGCAAATGTGGATGGGACTCATGTTGGACTGTCATACAGGTTTCAGATTTGCCAGCTGCCACAGCTGAATGCGTCATTTCATACAAATAAATCTCTAATTCTATTGCTTTTTTTTCTCTTAATAAGCCAGACTAATGCAGCTATTGAATTTTAAATTTATCAAGATATGCATAAATATAAGATATACTATGTATAAAAAAATTCTAAGAATTACACACACACACACACACACACACACACACACATATATATATATATATATATTAGAGCTAATATAGGAGTTCAACAAAGATGAAGTGCACAAGATCAATATATAAAACAATTGTACTCTATACACCAGCAATGATCAATTTGAAAGTGAAGTTAAGAAAACAATTCCAGGGGCACCTGGGTGGCTCAGCTGGTTGAACTTCCAACTTTGGTTCAGGTCATGATCTCACAGTTCCTGGGTTTGAGACCCACATCAGGCTTTGGACCGACATCACAGAGTCTGCTTTGAAATCTCTGTCTCCCTCTCTCAGTGCCCCTTCCCCACTCATGCTTGCTCTCCACCCCCCCCACCCAGCCTCAAAAATAAACATTAAAAAAAATAGAAAGAAAAGAAAATTTCATTTACAATAGTATTGAAAATAATAAAATACTTAGGAATAAATTTAACAAAAGTATAAAATGTTGTTGGAAGAAAGAAAGGGAGACCAAACTAATGGAATAATATCTCATGTTCATGAACTAGAAAACTTAATTTTGTTTAGATGCTATATCCCACGTTGATCTACAAACCAATCCCTACCAAAATTCTAGCTGGTTTCTTTGTAGAATTCACTAGGTGATTCTGAAATTATAAGGAGTCCAGAATAACAAACGAAAAAAAGGACAAAGTTGGAGGATTCATACTTCTCAATTTCAAAATTTATGACAAATCTATAATAATTAAGACACTGTTATGTTCTCACAAAAACAAGAGTATGTGAGGTGACATAAGTGTTAATTAACATGACAGGGAAAACCTTTCACAATATAATTGTAAATGAAATCATCATGCTGTATACTTCAAACACCTTACAATTGAATAGGGGAAGATGGCGGCGTAGGAAGACGCTAGGCTCACCGCGCGTCCTGCTGATCACTTAGATTCCACCTACACCTGCCTAAATAACCCAGAAAACCACCAGAAGACTAGCAGAATGGAGTCTCCGGAGCCAAGCGCAGACGAGAGGCCCATGAAAAAGGGTAGGAAGGGCAGCAAAGCGGTGCGCGCTCCACGGACTGGCGGGAGGGAGCCAGGGCGGAGGGGCGGCTCGCCGGCCAAGCAGAGCCCCCGAGTCTGGCCAGCAAAAGCGGAGGGGCCTGACGGACTGTGTTCCGACAGCAAGCACAACTTAGCGTCTGGGAGGTCATAAGTTAACAGCTCTGCTCGGAAAGCGGGAAGGCTGGAGGACAAAGGGAGGGAGAGCTGCTGAGCCCCCGGACGGCAGAGCTCAGCTTGGCGGGGAACAAAGGCGCTAGCGCCATCTCCCCCGCCCATCCCCCAGCCAAAATCCCAAAGGGAACCGGTTCCTGCCAGGGAACTTGCTCGCTCCGCGCAAACACCCAACTCTGTGCTTCTGTGGCGCCAAACCTCTGGCAGCGTATCTGACTCCCTCCCGCTGCCACAGGGCCCCTCCTTAAGTAGATCACCTAAGGAGAAGCGAGCTAAGCCTGCCCCTCCTGCCCCCGTGCACCTTGCCTACCCACCCCAGCTAATACGCCAGATCCCCAGCACCACAAGCCTGGCAGTGTGCAAGTAGCCCAGACAGGCCACGCCAACCCACAGTGAATCCCGCCCCTAGGAGAGGGGAAGAGAAGGCACACACCAGTCTGACTGTGGACCCAGCGGTGGGCTGGGGACAGACATCAGGTCGGACTGCGGCACCGCCCACCAACTCCAGTTATACACCATAGCACAGGGGAAGTGCCCTGCAGGTCCTCACCACTCCTGGGACTATCCAAAATGACCAAAGGGAAGAATTCCCCTCAGAAGAATCTCCAGGAAATAACAACAGCTAATGAACTGATCAAAAAGGATTTAAATAATATAACAGAAAGTGAATTTAGAATAATAGTCATAAAATTAATCGCTGGGCTTGAAAACAGTATAGAGGATAGCAGAGAATCTCTTGCCACAGAGATCAAGGGACTAAGGAACAGTCACGAGGAGCTGAAAAGCGCTTTAAACGAAATGCAAAACAAAATGGAAACGACGACAGCTCGGATTGAAGAGGCAGAGGAGAGAATAGGTGAACTAGAAGATAAAGTTATGGAAAAAGAGGAAGCTGAGAAAAAGAGAGATAAAAAAATCCAGGAGTATGAGGGGAAAATTAGAGAACTAAGTGATACACTAAAAAGAAATAGTATACGCATAATTGGTATCCCAGAGGAGGAAGAGAGAGGGAAAGGTGCTGAAGGGGTTCTTGAAGAAATTATAGCTGAGGACTTCCTTGAACTGGGGAAGGAAAAAGGCATTGAAATCCAAGAGGCACAGAGAACTCCCTTCAGACGTAACTTGAATCGATCTTCAGCACGACATATCATAGTGAAACTGGCAAAATACAAGGATAAAGAGAAAATTCTGAAAGCAGCAAGGCATAAACGTGCCCTCACATATAAAGGGAGACCTATAAGACTCGTGACTGATCTCTCTTCTGAAACTTGGCAGGCCAGAAAGGATTGGCACAAGATCTCCAGTGTGCTAAACAGAAAAAATATGCACCTGAGAATCCTTTATCCAGCAAGTCTGTCATTTAGAATAGAAGGAGAGATAAAGGTCTTCCCAAACAAACAAAAACTGAAGGAATTTGTCACCACTAAACCAGCCCTACAAGAGATCCTAAGGGGGATCCTGTGAGACAAAGTACCAGAAACATCACTACAAGCATAAAACATACAGACATCACAATGACTCTAAACCCATATCTTTCTATAATAACACTGAATGTAAATGGATTAAATGCGCCAACCAAAAGACATAGGGTATCAAAATGGATAAAAAAAATAAGACCCATCTATTTGCTGTCTACAAGAGACTCATTTCAGATCTGAGGACACCTTTAGATTGAGAGTGAGGGGATGGAGAACTATTTATCATGCTACTGGAAGCCAAAAGAAAGCTGGAGTAGCCATACTTACATCAGACAAACTAGACTTCAAATTAAAGGCTGTAACAAGAGATGAAGAAGGGCATTATATAATAATTACAGGGTCTATCCATCAGGAAGAGCTAACAATTATAAATGTCTATGCGCTGAATACTGGAGCCCCCAAATATATAAAACAACTACTCATAAACATAAGCAACCTTATTGATAAGAATGTGGTCATTGCAGGGGACTTTAACACCCCACTTACAGAAATGGATAGATCATCTAGACACACGGTCAATAAAGAAACAAGGGCCCTGAATGATACATTGGATCAGATGGACTTGACAGATATATTTAGAACTCCATCCCAAAGCAACAGAATATACTTTCTTCTCAAGTGCACATGGAACATTCTCCAAGATAGATCATATACTGGGTCACAAAACAGCCCTTCATAAGTATACAAGAATTGAAATTATACCATGCATACTTTCAGACCACAATGCTATGAAGCTTGAAATCAACCACACGAAAAAGTCTGGAAAACCTCCAAAAGCATGGAGGTTAAAGAACACCCTACTAAAGAATGAGTGGGTCAACCAGGCAATTAGAGAAGAAATCAAAAATATATGGAAACAAACGAAAATGAAAATACAACAATCCAAACGCTTTGGGAAGCAGCGAAGGCAGTCCTGAGAGGAAAATACATTGCAATCCAGGCCTATCTCAAGAAACAAGAAAAATCCCAAATACAAAATCTAACAGCACACCTAAAGGAAATAGAAGCAGAACAGCAAAGGCAGCCTAAACCCAGCAGAAGAAGAGAAATAATAAAGATCAGAGCAGAAATAAACAATATAGAATCTAAAAAAACTATAGAGCAGATCAATGAAACCAAGAGTTGGTTTTTTGAAAAAATAAACAAAATTGACAAACCTCTAGCCAGGCTTCTCAAAAAGAAAAGGGAGATGACCCAAATAGATAAAATCATGAATGAAAATGGAATTATGATAACCAATGCCTCAGAAATACAAGGTATTATCAGGGAATACTATGAAAAATTATATGCCAACAAACTGGACAATCTGGAAGAAATGGACAAATTCCTAAGCACCCACACACTTCCAAAACTCAAACAGGAAGAAATAGAAAACTTAAACAGACCCATAACCAGTGAAGAAATTGAATCGGTTATCAAAAATCTCCCAACAAATAAGAGTCCAGGACCAGAGGGCTTCCCAGGGGAGTTCTACCAGACGTTTAAAGCAGAGATAATACCTATCCTTCTCAAGCTATTCCAAGAAATAGAAAGGGAAGGAAAACTTCCAGACTCATTCTATGAAGCCAGTATTACTTTGATTCCTAAACCAGACAGAGACCCAGTAAAAAAAGAGAACTACAGGCCAATATCCCTGATGAATATGGATGCAAAAATTCTCACTAAGATACTAGCAAATCGAATTCAACAGCATATAAAAAGAATTATTCACCATGATCAAGTGGGATTCATTCCTGGGATGCAGGGCTGGTTCAACATTCGCAAATCAATCAACATGATACATCACATTAATAAAAAAAAAAAAAAAAAAGAGAAGAACCATATGATCCTGTCAATCGATGCAGAAAAGGCCTTTGACAAAATTCAGCACCCTTTCTTAATAAAAACGCTTGAGAAAGTCGGGATAGAAGGAACATACTTAAACATCATAAAAGCCATTTATGAAAAACCCACAGCTAATGGGGAAAAACCGAGAGCTTTTTCCCTGAGATCAGGAACACGACAGGGATGCCCACTCTCACCGCTGTTGTTTAACATAGTGTTGGAAGTTCTAGCATCAGCAATCAGACTACAAAAAGAAATCAAAGGCATCAAAATTGGCAAAGACGAAGTCAAGCTTTCGCTTTTTGCAGATGACATGATATTATACATGGAAAATCCGATAGACTCCACCAAAAGTCTGCTAGAACTGATACATGAATTCAGCAAAGTTGCAGGATACAAAATCAATGTGCAGAAATCAGTTGCATTCTTATACACTAACAATGAAGCAACAGAAAGACAAATGAAGAAACTGATCCCATTCACAATTGCACCAAGAAGCATAAAATACCTAGGAATAAATCTAACCAAAGATGTAAAAGATCTGTATGCTGAAAACTATAGAAAGCTTATGCAGGTAATTGAAGAAGATATAAAGAAATGGAAAGACATTCCCTGCTCATGGATTGGAAGAATAAATATTGTCAAAATGTCAATACTACCCAAAGCTATCTACACATTCAATGCAATCCCAATCAAAATTGCACCAGCATTCTTCTCGAAACTAGAACAAGCAATCCTAAAATTCATATGGAACCACAAAAGGCCCCGAATAGCCAAAGTAATTTTGAAGAAGAAGACCAAAGCAGGAGGCATCACAATCCCAGACTTTAGCCTCTACTACAAAGCTGTCATCATCAAGTCAGCATGGTATTGGCATAAAAACAGACACATAGACCAATGGAATAGAATAGAAACCCCAGAACTAGACCCACAAACGTATGGCCAACTCATCTTTGACAAAGCAGGAAAGAACATCCAATGGAAAAAAGACAGTCTCTTTAACAAATGGTGCTGGGAGAACTGGACAGCAACATGCAGAAGGTTGAAACTAGACCACTTTCTCACACCATTCACAAAAATAAACTCAAAATGGATAAAGGACCTGAATGTGAGACAGGAAACCATCAAAACCTTAGAGGAGAAAGCAGGAAAAGACCTCTCTGACCTCAGCCGTAGCAATCTCTTACTCGGCACATCCCCAAAGGCAAGGGAATTAAAAGCAAAAGTGAATTACTGGGACCTTATGAAGATAAAAAGCTTCTGCACAGCAAAGGAAACAACCAACAAAACTAAAAGGCAACCAACGGAATGGGAAAAGATATTTGCAAATGACACATCGGACAAAGGGCTAGTATCCAAAATCTATAAAGAGCTCATCAAACTCCACACCCGAAAAACAAATAACCCAGTGAAGAAATGGGCAGAAAACATGAATAGACACTTCTCTAAAGAAGACATCCGGATGGCCAACAGGCACATGAAAAGATGCTCAACGTCGCTCCTTATCAGGGAAATACAAATCAAAACCACACTCAGATATCACCTCACGCTAGTCAGAGTGGCCAAAATGAAGAAATCAGGAGACTATAGATGCTGGAGAGGATGTGGAGAAACAGGAACCCTCTTGCACTGTTGGTGGGAATGCAAATTGGTGCAGCCGCTCTGGAAAGCAGTGTGGAGGTTCCTCAGAAAATTAAAAATAGACCTACCCTATGACCCAGCAATAGCACTGCTAGGAATTTATCCAAGGGATACAGGAGTACTGATGCATAGGGGCACCTGTACCCCAATGTTTATAGCGGCACTCTCAACAATAGCCAAATTATGGAAAGAGCCTAAATGTCCATCAACTGATGAATGGATAAAGAAATTGTGGTTTATATACACAATGGAATACTACGTGGCAATGAGAAAAAATGAAATATGGCCTTTTGTAGCAACATGGATGGAACTGGAGAGTGTGATGCTAACTGAAATAAGCCATACAGAGAAAGACAGATACCATATGGTTTCACTCTTATGTGGATCCTGAGAAACATAACAGAAACCCATGGGGGAGGGGAAGGAAAAAAAAAAAAAAAAAGAGGTTAGAGTGGGAGAGAGCCAAAGCATAAGAGACTGTTAAAAACTGAGAACAAATTGAGGGTTGATGGGGGGTGGGAGGGAGGGCAGGGTGGGTGATGGGTATTGAGGAGGGCACCTTTTGGGATGAGCACTGGGTGTTGTATGGAAACCAATTTGACAGTAAATTTC
Source organism: Panthera uncia (assembly GCF_023721935.1). Classification (NCBI taxonomy): domain Eukaryota; kingdom Metazoa; phylum Chordata; class Mammalia; order Carnivora; family Felidae; genus Panthera; species Panthera uncia. Next base: position 104,637,682 of record NC_064811.1, read on the forward strand.
ATATATTAAAAAATAAAAAATAAAAAAATAAAAAAAAAATAAAAAAAATAAAAAAAATAAAAATTAGTGTGAGCTTGGGAGTTGTGTATTTTAGATATAAATTTTCCCCATGACAAACATTTGAAAGCATTACAAAAAAAAAAAAAAAAAAAAAAAAAAAAAA